>NC_136262.1:208498053-208510553 GCF_964187855.1 Myxine glutinosa | reverse complement strand
GAGACAGTCTGCTCTGCATCGACGCACCATGAAAGCACCCCAAAACGCACCAAAGCACCCTCAAGCACCAATCGGTGCACAGTCATCACTGTTCATCAATAAAAATAAATCGACAACCCCTAACCCTGCAGGTGGTCTCTTGCTCTTCGGCTCCCTCTGCTGGCTATTATTATTTTCCTGGTGTTGTCATCTTCCCTTGCTGGCGGCCTATTTGCACTATTAAAATGCACCCAACGTGTCCATTTTTATTTATTTTATTTACGGCCCAAAGGGCCGACTAGTGTGGTTCACCTGTGGGGCATCGGTGCCCTGTGATCAAGGTCTGCCAGCAAGATTTCGGGCCTTCATGGCCGGTTCCAGCAGAGGGGCCATGCCCCAACCCATGGGTCCATCAGTGGTGCTCAGCCACAGACATGTGGTCCATAATGTGGTGCATCGATACAGACAGCTGGTTCTGGGAGTTCCGGGCACACAATGGCGGACTCACGCACGCTCCCCTCGGCGCCCAGTGGCGCACAGTTCCTCATATGGGAGACAAAGGGGGGGAGAGACAGATGAGCGAGGGGCAAGGTCACAAGGGTACACATGAATAAGGCAATGCAAGGTGAAGTGTGTATGGAGAGTGAAGTGAGAAAGCTCGTCCCTACCGTACGTCACCCCCCCTGTCACCTACACTACCCTTGCCCTTACCCCATATTTACAAAATCTACACATTTACAAATTCGTCACTACTGTCACGTCTTCCCCATATTTCCGCTACACCAAATTCGTCTTCACAATCCCTCTAACCAAAATTTGCCATCACCCAATTCATCATCAATCCTCATAAGGAGGAAGAGATGGAACATCAAGCACAATGTCACACCTACGTCATGATGCGTCTCACATTCCAAAACATTTGCATCAAAAATAATAAAAACAACCTGGCATGGTGTGGAGGTACGTCAACCCAGGTGAGTGGATGCAGATGGTGCGAGGAGATCTTCATCCTAACTACTTTCTAAATGACTTTAATACTCTTTGCACTACCCGGGGTCTTTCCCTGCCATTCCATTGGCCAACTTACACTATGGGTTCTAAAAACCAATTCCCATTGACCAAACTGTGGTGCTTCTCAATTTGGGGTCTCACTCCCCCGATTCATCTCCCTGTGCCCTTGCACAATTTCTGGGCTGGGTCGTGTAGCTCTCCCAGCAGGTCTACCCACCTGCACACCTCCACCACTGCAGTTGCCACCCGAGCTTACCTAGCTCCTCACCCTAACCTATCTAATTGGGGAAGGCCCCTCCTGGCTCTGTCACCCCTCGGTGCCCTCTGGCACTGGGCTACCCGGGTCCGTCCTCCGGATCCTCGGGCCCCATCCACAACAACTACCGGCTCCCAAAGCCCACCTGTGGCCTCACCTGGCCGACATCCTCACGGAGGCGGAGGGGGAGGGGGAAGGGGGAGGGGCCCTTCTTTCCCCGGGCACCCCCACACCTTCCCCTCCCCCCTCCCCCCCTTCCCCCTCCGCCTCCCCTGCCCGGCAATGCCGGGTACTTCTGCTAGTATATATATATATATATATATATATATATATATATATATATATATATATATATATATATGTATATATATGTATATATATATTATATATGTATATATATATTATATATGTATATATATATATATACAGACTTGGCATTTAATATGGAATATTTTTTTTGTGGGGGTGAACTTACTTTGCAAGATGTCTTAGAACCAAAAGTTCATTGGAATTATGTTGAAATTATTCTAGATTTTGTTAATGTGACCTTTAAAAGAAACAAAAACCCCATTTGACATTTCGAAACAAATAAATTGATCCTTGAAAGTGATGTAAACTGATATCGAA
The DNA here is from genome assembly GCF_964187855.1 of Myxine glutinosa. Classification (NCBI taxonomy): domain Eukaryota; kingdom Metazoa; phylum Chordata; class Myxini; order Myxiniformes; family Myxinidae; genus Myxine; species Myxine glutinosa. Next base: position 208,508,680 of record NC_136262.1, on the reverse strand, counting down.
CTCAATTCATGGACAGTACTGTGTTAAACTTCTGTACGTTTTCCAGAAGTATCTCTTTATTTTGCACATTAGCCCAAATTTTTTTTAACAAAAACAAAAGTTAAATTACGACTGGGATTACAGACAGTAAAATTACAGTTCAGTACTTCGTGTAACCCCCACGAGCATTCAGGAGAGCACGTACACGTTGAGGCATGCTGTTCACGAGATTGCCAAGGTTCGGACAGGAATCGCTTGCCATGCAGTGACAATAGCCTGCTGCAATTCACGCACAGAGGTCGGCTGCTGGTCCAAGTGGTCGATTTGACGCGTTAATTCTGCCCACAAGTTCTCTATCGGATTCATATCCGGGGACATGGCAGGCCACTCCATATGCTCTACACCACGGTCAGCAAGAAAGTGTTGGATCATGCGAGCACGATGAAGCCGTGCATTGTCATCTTGGAAGACAAAGTTTCCTCGAAAGGCTGCATGAGCAAATGGAAGCAATGTTTCTTCCAGAATGGCCCTGTATTTGAACTGGTTCAGATTTCCATTCAGAACAACCAGGTCAGTTTTGCCCCCTGCATGAAAAGCAGCCCAAACGGTCACCCCACCACCTCCAGCTTGGACTTTTGGCACTATACAATCTTCGTTGTAGGCTTCATGCACTTGTCTACGCACTCGGACACGGCCATCTTGACGATAGACCAGAAATCTAGACTCGTCACTGAAGATCACATGATTCCAGTGTCCTGGCTGCCATTGACGGTGCTCTCTGGCCCACTGCAATCGGCGCTGGCGGTGTTGTCTGGTCAGGCGTGGCTTTTTCAGGGGACGCCTGGCACGATAGCCTGCTTGAACCAGTCGTTGGTTGACTAGCCTTCTGGATACAAGCACATTTGTCAGTTGCTGCCACTCAGCCCTAAGCCGATTAGCTGACTTGGTACGGCCATTGCGGACTAACCAGTGCAGCTGGCGATCATCCCTCCTTGTGGTTCTGCGGGGACGTCCTGGCCTCGGTATTGGAGTAGGGACACCCCTCTGAGCATTTCGTTTCAGGATCTTTGACACCTGACCTTGAGTGATGCCATACTGCCGAGCAATAGCACGCTGTTTCATGCCGTAATTTCGTAAAGCCACCACTCCATGACAATCAGCATTGTCGAGTTGACGGACCATCTCCAGAGGAAGCGGCAATAACTTTTGGAGACGTGCAGCAGTTGTTTTCCACTAATACAGAACACAACAACCCTTGTACACCCAACTGTGAAGCCAATCATCAAATGCACCTGTCCGTACATTTTGCCACACCACCTGTGATATAATCCTGTTGTTCACTTCTTGCTGCGACAGACAATCAGTGACATGGTTCTTTTAACAAATAAATCAGCAAAGTGTAAAAGAAACTCACCAGATTGATATACTGAGTTAAGAAAGTAAACACAAGTCAAGAAAGAAAAATATTCCATATTAAATGCCAAGTCTGTATATATATATATATATATATATATATATATATATATATATATATATATATATATATATATATATATATACACACATACATATATAATTTCAAAACACACCTGGTCACAAGTGTGCCTCACTGACTGGGTCCTCAGTCGATGTCCTCAGCATCATCCCGTTTCGGCCCTTCGACCTCAATATTGTCAGCTAAGGTGGGCCAGGAGGGGCACATACGCCTTCACATGCAGCAGCAACACACGGATGCATACATACCCCCACCCCCAGCCAGTGAGAACACAGACTAGAACAAAACCGCCTCCACTCCCAGAATCCACAGCCCCTCATCCACTCACTCACACACCAACAACAACAAAAAAAATGCGACCATCAACCTCACAACATGCACCACTCAAACAAAAACACATTCATGCAAAACCACACCCACACCTGAAACACACACACACACACACACACACACACACACACACACACACCATTCACACATCTCCATTTCTCTTCCGTGCTCAGTCACTACCCCTTTAGGCTGAAATGAACAACACCCCCAACCTCCACCGTGCGGACGTGCCTCCATAAACTTCCTCCATATCTAAAGTGAGCCTTTCAAGGCAACCTGGGCCACTCTGTCACACATCCTCTTTCTTTCTGTCCCACACGCTCCAAGCCGATCAAGAAATGCAGAAAAGGAATTGCCAATATACCCTCTACACCCCACCTCAAATGGCTGACAAGAAACGCGCCAACCCTTCTCCCGACACTCAGCCTCCAGCTCACTGTACTTTCCTCTCTTCCTCTTGTCCACCTCCTCCATGTTCTCTTCCCATGGTACAGAAAATTCCCCTAAGATGACGACTTGTTGCACCTGACCAGAAGACAATGTCAGGACACAACCTTGTCACACAGATCTCCTCTGCGAATACCAATTGTGGCTTTAGGTCTGCCATCACCTGCCAATCACAAGCATCTGACAGCCTTCTTGCTTTCCACCTCCTCCTCCTCTTTCCATCTCTTACCACTTGGCCCTCTTTGACAAACAACACTTCTCCCCCATCGGTCTCCTTCTCCCCTCTTCTCTCTCTCTCTCGATCTCAGCACATCTTGCTGCACCATCTGCACTACCACCACCAGCACCTGATCATGCTGCCACTTGTATCTTCCTGCTGCCAATGTTACTGAACATGCACTCAGTGCATGCTGCACCATTCCCAAACCTCCACACAAATAACATCTCTCCTCCTGCAACAACCTCCACAGTTTCAAGTCAAGTTTACTGGTGACGGAAGCACATCATACGTTGCCTGCAACAGGAAACTCAACAATATTGTTTCCATCCTCCAAATCTCTTGCCACTTCAACATCCTCACCCACACACCTTCCCACCTAGTCCAAGCACCTTGCTGTGCCTGACCGACTGCTTTCACATATCTCCCCTCCTCCTCTTTTCTTCTCACCTCACTCTCAACCATCTTCCTCCTCTCTTTCACACATGCCTTTCCCCATCGCTCATGCTTCATCCACCCTAAGCCAATAAGCCATGCTTCCCGTGTTGTACCATCCCCACGACCTCCTCCTGTTGCAACCACTCCTCCATCTCGTCCACCTCTGCCCTTGCATTCCACTTCCGACTTCCCTTCTTCTCTGGGAGAGCATTCTTTACCACTGCATCACTTGAATCCCGCAACATCATGAACTCCCGCACCCTCAGCACATTAAACTCCTCGGTTAATGATGTCAAGGGAAACTGGAGTTTTCCACCCTGACCATAAAAAGCAATGTTCGTCAAACAGCGTGGCACTCCCAACCACCTCCTCACAAACCCACTCACCACAACCTCCATCCTCTCTACATGCCCAATCGCAATATCATACATCATCAATGGCCACAATACTCGTAGCATCAATCCAAACTTCAAACACCACACCTTCAACTTACCTGGCAAACCACATCCATCAATCCTCTTCAAACCTCTCAGGAGCTTGTTCCTCACCTACTCCACATCGTCCAACTCTACCTTATACCATCTTCCCAAACTCTTCACAGGGGCCTCTATCAATGATGGAACCACCTGCCCTCCCAGCTCAAACCTGTGCATGTTATCCACCACTCCTCGTCTCACTACCACACTCCTCGACTTTCTTGCTTTAAAGCCCATGCTTGCCCACCGCATCAACCCTGACCTTTCCGGTATATGGTCTCCGATATGAATATATATGTATATATGTAATATATATATATATATATATATATATATATATATATATATATATATATATATATATATACACACATTTTTTTTAATTTTTTTTTTGTATACTGAATCGAGGCTCGTGAAAGAGCTATATATATATATATATATATATATATATGGTAGTGAGATATTCATAGTCATTCATAGGACTGAAGATCAGACATTCAATGATACGAGTGAGGAAAGTGAAAAGCAAAATTTGAGTGCTTGATCGTTAAGAAACCGTTGCGACCTGTTCCAAGGGAAGGCATTATTGAGCAGGCCTAACTAAATGGCAGCGTAAGAACCCAGCGTTGCCATTTTTGTAAGGCTTATTTTACTTTGTTTTTGTGAGGATCACCCCTAAATTATCTTCAAAAGGGGTGTTTAAATTTACCCAAACACCCAGTTTTAGTTCATGCACTCCCTTGGAGTTACCTTTGTATGCCTGCGAAGTTTTGGTTCACTAGGTTTCATGACCTTGGAGTTGGGGAGGAAACACTAACGGGCTGAATGACACACTCTTTTATTATTATAGATTATAGGTATTGGTCTCGGCAGTGAATTCTGGCTTTGGTAGCTGCTTAAATTGGTGGGTTTATAAAGACCCATTAAGGGATAATTGGCTGTGGTCCACACCGCGAGCAAGACCACGTCATGTGGCTCAGGATGCTCCGCCTGAATTACAATACACTGTGATATATAACAATGTGTGTACAAAACTAATGTACACACACACACACTTGGTGGGATGGCCTAGAGATACGCACAGTCTCCTCTAAGCTGTGTAGCCTGGGTTTGAATCTTGGCCCAGCTATAAACTGCCATCCTGGGGTTTCACAGGTCAGGTGATTCATCAAGGTATGCGTCGTCCCTCGGACGTCCTGTCTGCCGGTATTTGTTGATGGACGTTAAAGATCCAACGGTGTCCTTCGCAAAGAGTATACGAGTTATCGCCGGCACCCTGAACAAATGACAAATTCTTGCCCTAACTTCTGCTGGAAAGCCAACGGCAAACCACCCAGTATAACCCTTGCCAAAGAAACAGCTTTGGCAGCACCACCACTCTGTAACAGAGCATGGTACATCAGAATCAGTATACGCATACACGCAACCTCAGGATTATGTACAGTGTAGCGTGTACACATAAATACCCAGTGTCGGATTGATGAAACATTCTTTCATTTACAGCTTCACAAGGAGAGTTGTATTGCGTGTCGTGGTTGCGAGAAAAATGGCAGATCCCGTTCGATGTGCCGTGCGTTTTCCACGACAACAGCGAATAAATAGGAGGCTTTGTGTGAATAAAGCATGCGCGGTGCTCTTCCATTCTTCATTCCAGCCGTCACGGGAAAACGCTTAATAACGAGACTCTTTCGAATGCTGCTTGTCGTCAGGATTTGTTATCATTCGGATATGGTTACAGATCCGCAGCCTTACGGGCTTCAAAAGCTTCGAGATATGCTTGATAAGTCTTTTTACAATGTGTCGAGCTTTTGGGAAATTCTGTACACGTGTTGCACGCAGCAAAAGGAGCAAGTTATCCGAGAGAGGGGATTTGAACTTATGGTCGCAGCATCGTGATCGATGTAATTACATGCTCGGAAGGGAACACCAAAAGAGGCCAACTTAATAATGGCATAGATTGTTTGAACGAAAGTGTTATCATTTCCAATTGTACTTTAACAACAAATTCAACCTTTTGACTTTTCACTCGCTATTTTTCTCCCTCTCTGCTCGGCCACGGAGTTACTGATCACGCTTTGCGGATACTTTACTATGGCGTTTATAAGCATTGCGATTTAGTGCAGGAATACAACAATTCTTAGGTATGAAGAACGGCTATATTACCATTCGTACATATTTGCTTGTTCGCTCGAACCTGGCTATAGGTACTCACTTGCACTCACACCTGCTTCGCAACACTCACCATAATTGCTGCTTTCAAAAGGCTCAAAATGAACTCTTTTCTTGCACAATATCGTTGAAAAAGAGGTTTGTAAAACTTGGGGGTCCTTTGTTAAAAGGAACCCTGAACTTAACCAGTCTTTATTCACCCCTCCCCAACCGATCCTGCTCTTGACACACTCGATGAGGAGCCGAAAATGGTTCGACCAAGGACACTTACCTTGTGGAATTCCAGAAACAATGGCGTTCGATCCTAATCGTTCCCTTGTCCACGTTCGTGAAAAGCAACGATTATTCAATAAGTGTTGAAGATTTTTTAACCTCCTCTCCCTTCCTTCCTCCCATCCGCCCCCTACACCTTTCCCACCTCTTGAATGACAACGCGTTTTTCATTGACATATTTGCCGGGTTCTACCAACAACCTTAGTATTAATGCAATTAACAATACACTCATCTTACGGCGAAACATCATTCGATTTCACCTCTGTGTCTTCTCGCATATATTCATGGTCTGTGACATAATGTAAAACTGAATGATTTTTGTGGAACTTTTGCCAAATAATTTTCTGTAAGAGTTATTAATGCATGAAAGACCATAGAGTAGTGAAAATAGAGAAGCGGAGGCTTTTTATCCTTAAGACACGACAAGTAATCAAACAAAGTCTGTCTGGAAGTTTGGTGAAGATAATAAAAATAACTTGTGGGAATTTAGTGTCGTTAATTTTTTTTTAGCTAAAACGGAAACTAGGAACTCGAACTTAAAAAAAAAAAAATCTATATATATATATATATATATATATGAGTGTCGAGTTTTGACTTTGGGCACACATTCCATGAAGGACAAGGACACCAGTGTACTTCTACAGAACCATAGGAATGACATTCTCACAATAATCAAAGAAACCCCCAAAATTGTTTGGAAATGTGATGTTAGATTTCTTGAGTAAGAACATATTTTTGGTATTAAGTCTCCTCGTAGCACAGGGGAGGGCTTATAGCTGTTGTACGGTTTGTTTCTATAATTAGCGGTCCCAATTTTGAATGATACCACAGATTTTCTTCGAACACTAGGAGTACTAAACCGACATTTATAAAATTATTTTTTATTATTGTTTGTTTTTTCCCTGCACTCTCAACATTCCAAATTTCCGAACTGTATCAATTTCCGAGCTGTATCTAGGAGCCTGCTGGGACTTTCGGAATGTAATTTTGCATCAATAATGTGAATGAAACGTATGCGGTATTGACATCGTTTTTTGACCTTGACCTAATTTTAAGGTCATGACTTTATTATAGTCATTTTAACATTCTTCACCATAACTCAACTAACCTTCGTCCGATCGCGACGAAATTCCCCTCTCTAGGTGGCCAAGAGTAAGCCGCATTTACACTTGATTTACATCATTCCCTTCTGAGTTAAAGGTGAAAAGCAGTCTGAAAAAAAAAAAGAAAACACGTTTTTTTTTATCATTGCTCAATTTCACCAATGCGGAATTCTCAAAGTCCACTTGGCCTTCCAAGATGTTCTTGCATTATTATAGTGTACCTGCACTGAAGTTGTGCATCTGATATTTGATTCACGTGTTTGACCTACTTTTTTCGAATTGTGACCGAATTAACAAAAAAACACCTTTGTGATCATAACCTGAATAATTTTCCTCCTCTTTTTTCATATTGTCGAGTATTATGGATAGACTGTAGATGTGGACTCACTTTCTTAATCTACACTCTATCCCTAAATGTTGAAGGTCATATTGTGGTCTGAACAAAATATGGCCATCATTGGGTTGCAGGCCAAGGGTAAGTTGCGGGCAATCAGGGGGCGCTTGCCCTTGGCGATCGCTTTTGTGATCGCTGTGTTCTAGTTAATGAAATGTGATTGCATTATGAAAAAAAGAAAAACATAATAAAGTTGCCACCTCTTGGATTATTGCATCTCCTTCCTCAAATTATTGAGATGGCCGACAACCAACCAGTGGGAAACCTTTCTACAGCTGAGAATCTAAACATGGGAAGGAGAGTGTCCCATTTCAAGGAGCTGGACGGGTCGTTAATCGGCCAGCAGATACTCGACTGATGCGATTCGGGCAGGGATTTGTAATTTGTTCATAGTGCCGGCGATAGCTCACCTACTCTTCGCAAAGGACGCCGTGAGATCTTTAACGTCCACCAACAAATTCCGGCAGAGGTGACGCCCAGTTTAACGTCCATGCGAGGGACAGCACACACATCGATGCCTGTGAAACACCAGGAAGGCAGTTTATAGCGAGGGCGAGATTTGAATCAAGGCGAAGACGGCTTACAGGGAAGTGTGCACACCTCTATGGCCTAGACCCTAAGCTATCCCACCAGCGCACGCTGGGGTATATAAAAACCTGTACCATACTCTTTAGAGCATTTGTGCTGTCGAAGCATTTTCTCGGTAAGGGTTACACTAGGTGGTTTGCCATTGCCTTTCCAGCGCCGCTTGTCCGTGTCCTACCATTTTAAATTCTGAACGTCGTATACCGATCGTTTTACAGTTTCGATAATTTTAACGGCTTTCTGTTTCTCTTCGAGAATGTTCTGATGCAATTTTATTCTTGAATGTCATGGAATAAAAAAAATATTTTTGATGAAAGTCATGGAAAAAAATGTCCCTGATCATGTTCCCCCCCCGCCCCCCCCCCCCCACTCCTCTCCCCTCTATGAACCCCTTTTCGCCCTCCCACCATCTTCCCCCTCCTAAATTAGTCTATTTTCATATTCTGGCTAGAAAAGGTTTATATACTCATATAATAATAATATTTTGCAGATTTTATGGTCTTTAATGATTCCGATGTTAAAACGCAAACACATGATGAACTCTACGGTATAGTCGGGGTTCACTATGTTAACAAATATAATTTCATTCAAAATTTTGGGATTAGCAAACCTGTACATTTTTGGAATCTTCAGAGCATGGAGAATCTGAAAATCAATGTTGGCATTTGCACAGACACCTGCACGGCCGCCATTTTGGATTTTCAAAATGGCCGCCATAAAATACATATCTTGCGCTATCTCGGGTCCTAGAAATCTATCAACCTAGAAACTTAATTAAATATACTAATCCTATGTTTTCTGGGTCAAGGAATCCAATAAAGGCTTCAAAATAGTGCTCAGGATTATAGAAAAGCAACAAACAAAGGTGATTGAAAACCATTGTCTTTATATTTGTGATATAACTGTATTACATAATACATGATATTGCAAGTCCTTTGAAGTTATAGGTATGGGTTTTATAAAGCAAGAAAGCAGTCTTGTTAGTATCAGATTGAACTATAAGTCCTATACACAGGATCTACGAGGTCTATACCGTTCAGGAATATGTAAAAACAGATCTTCATCACTGTCCTGAGTGTCATTTTCGCAAAGGTGTCTACGCAAATGTAAACATTAATTTTTGGATTCCTCATGCTCTGAATATTCCAAAAATGTATAGTTTTGCTAATCTCCAAAAAATTTGAACGAAAAAAACATAGTGAACCTGACTAGTACTAAACTATTACATGCAACTACGACCTCTTCAATGGCACCGATTATTCCCACCACTTTGTGGGGTCTCCTTGTAAATGTTTTTGGCGAAATTTTTCAAGAACCGTCTGGCATGACCTGACGTTCGACCGAAAGCGATTTGGCCTTAAATGAGTCATTTGTTCAGGGTGCCGGAGAGAACTCGCTTACGATTTCGTTAACAACATCGTAGGATCTTGAGTGTCCATCAGCTAATGCTAGCAGATTGGGACGCCCAGCTTAACGTCCATCCGAAATACGGGGAACTTTGTGATGCTGCAGACGAACCCCAATCCGACAGTTTAAAGTCGTGAAGGGGAATCGAACCCAGATGAGACGGCTCGACAGGTAAGTGCCCAACCTGTGCACCATCCTCCTGGACAGAAAAAGCGGACAAACTGAGTAATTCTGTTCACCGTTAATCGCAGCATGTAATGACCCCACAAACATCTCTGTTCGGAGCCTCAAGACACGGAGGTCAAAAGAGGCGTTTTGCGTCCGTCCGGCTCCGACGTCACGTGTTTTGGCAACAATAGAGCGTTCTCGATGAGAGGGTGGAGGCTTTTGGCGGAGAGAGAGAAACGACCTGTCTTTGCCTCCAAAACACCGGCTACCTCCCCTCCACGGCCCCACCCCCTCAGGCTTTGTTTGAGGTCGGGAATTATTTCAGTTTTCCAGACACCCCAGGCCAAGCAGCGACACCCCCCCCCCCCCCGCCCCCCGCACTCTCGGAACCATGGCAAAAGTTTGAGAGTGTTCCGAATACGCGTGTCCTCCATGAAAAACACTCAATCGATGTTTATCCAATTTGGAGAGGCAGCTTGGCTCGGGGTTACGTCTGATCTTCTGATACTTTTCGTAGGGTGTCATTATCTCAAAATCGATCATCCTTTTGTATCGCAGTTTCTCCAATTGTAATCTCAACATATAAACCTGCGGTGTATGAATTGTGCTGCAGGGAGTCGCAGACGTAATCACCGGTTAATATTCACAATCATTTTATAATTACACTAATTAGATGGAACAGCGAAAAACATCCAAATAAAAATAGCTGATATAAAAGATTAGGATAACGAAGTACGAGTATTTTGAGGGAATCTAGAACTGACTGCTGTTTTCTCCGTTTTTTCAATGCCGACTTTATATATCGGTTGCATTACTATGGTACTATTTTGGGGAAAAAAAAAAAAAAAAAAAAAAAAAAATATATATATATATATGTAATTATGTATATATATGTTCAGTCGCAAATATATATATATATATATGTTCAGTGTTCATGTTCAGTTCACACATGTTCAGTCGCATTGGCAGCAGGACATGTGTTTGTATATATATATACAGACTTGGCATTTAATATGGAATATTTTTTTTGTGGGGGTGAACTTACTTTTCAAGATGTCTTAGAACCAAAAGTTCATTGGAAATATGTTGAAATTATTCTAGATTTTGTTAATGTGACCTTTAAAAGAAACAAAAACCACATTTGAC